>NW_026652286.1:47707874-47725047 GCF_009828535.3 Hylobates moloch | reverse complement strand
CCATAAACTGGCCCCAAAACTGGCCATAAACAAAATCTCTGCAGCGCTGTGACATGTTCGTGATGGCAGTGACAAAGGTTGTGGGTTTACCGGAATGAGAGCAAGGAACACCTGGCCCACACAGGGCGGAAAACCGCTTAAAGGCGTTCTTAAATCACAAACAATAGCATGAGCGATCTGTGCCTTAAGGGCATGCTCCTGCTACAGATAACTAGCCAAACCCATCCCTTTATTTCGGCCCATCCCTTTGTTTCCCTAAGGAATACTTTTAGTTAATCTATAATCTATAGAAACAATGCTTATCACTGGCTTGCTGTTAATAAATACATGGATAAATCTCTGTTCGAGGCTCTCAGCTCTGAAGGCTGTGAGACCCCTGATTTCCCACGCCACACCTCTATATTTCTGTGTGTGTGTCTTTAATTCCTCTAGCACTGCAGGGTTAGGGTTTCCCCCACTGAGCTGGTCTCGGCAACTTCCTAGTTCCAGGAGACTTTTTGTAGATTCTTTGGGGTTTTTTTTTTACATAGACAGCGATGTCACCTGTGAGTGAAGACAGCTTTATTTCTTCCTTCCCAATCTGTATAACGTTTATTTCTTTTTATTTGTTTGTTTTATTGCACTAGATGGTAAGAGACAACATCCTCGCCTGGTTCCCAAGCTTAAGGGGAAAGGGTCCAGTTTCTCATCATTAAGCATGATGTTAACTATAGATTATTTGTAGACCTGGCAAGACCCTCTGGTCTGGCATATATTAGAGAATGTATTGAATGAATGAATGCATGCATGCATGAATGAATGGATGAATGAAAGTATCTGGAACATAAAGTGGTGGAGGAGTGGGAGAAGACAAGCATGGAACTAAAAATTAGGAATTAAATTAGGCCCAGTTTTTCCTTTTTTAAAAAATTTTTTTTAATTTAAAAGTAAACTTTAATGTCGAAAATGCAAACTTGGGGAGGGCAGAAAGATCACACAGAAGTCATTTCCTGTGAAGGGGAAGATTGGGAGAGATTAAGGGATATAGTCCTGGGTGACCAGGAAGAGAAGCAAGAGTCCACCCCTGAACATGCTGGGTTCAGGGGAACCTGGAGGGTTGCATGGTGAACGGGCAGAGGCGCTCCTCACTTCCCAGACGGTGGGGCGGCCGGGCAGAGGTGCTCCTCACTAGGCCCAGTTTTTAAAGGTCTTGAATGCCTCAGAGCTCTCAGCCAACAGGCTGATTCATCTAACAAGAAATAACCAAATGAACCTGCGACCAAAGCCAAGTGCTGCTGGTGGGTGCCATACAGAGGACCCAATTAGCCACTGGGTGCTGAGTGCCCACCTCTGCTGGCAAGGCCTGGCCTGCCCTGGTGGCCTCTTGCCCTTAGCAAAGAATGAAGAGGACTTTTTTTTTTTTTTCACAGTTTGGCCCTAAGGACCCGGGATTTCTGTCTGTGCTACTGGCTTTAGGCCGGGCACAGAAGAATGACAGGTCCCGGTTCTGCTTCTCAATCCTTAGGTGACCTTGAGGAAGCACAGACCCTCTCGGGGCCTGTTTCCATATCCACAGACTAGGGATGGGGATAGAATTATAGGGGAAAGAACTAGCATTAAGGGCCTACTGTGAGTTGTTCTTTATATTAATACTTCTTAAAGGGCTAGCATTTTTGAGTGTCTACTATTAAATAGGCAACCTATGTGTATTATTTCATTTAATTCTCAGAGCAGCCTTCTGAGGTGGATGCTGTTAGAATCACTAGCCGGCACATATACAAACTGACATGTCATGTACCTCTCACAACAACCATCCAACATAGGTTAGTCCCGCCAGGCTCTGGAAAGTGAAGCCGCGTATCTAAGGTCTCGCAGTTAATAGGCGGCAGAATTTAGGTTTAATTTGGGCCTCTTTACCCCAGCGCTTGCTTTCCCCTTCATCATACTCTTCCTCCACGATTATAACTGTTCTCCTTTGTTGCCCAGCCCATGAAATCCTCAGGCTCTGGGACCCCATGTCCTCAGTGTGAGACACAGAGCCTCGCGCAGGGCAGGTGGGAGGGACGTTTGGATGAAGGATCCAGCGGAGGCGCAGTAGGAGGGGAATGAGAGGGAGGAGAGGAGGAAGAGTGGAGGAGGCAGGCAAGCGCCCGCGGTGAAGAGCTGCGCCCTCTGGTGGTCATTCTGAGAAGCTGCGGACAAGGTGGACTTGGTGCCCAGCTTGGGGCGGGCTCAGGCTCGGGAGAAGCCTGGCAAGGGCCCGAGCTATAAGGGGGGATCACCCACCGAGGTGGCTAAAGGCTGTAGTCCTGCTGCCTTTGGCTGGAGGAGAGTTAAGTCTGTCCCTCTCCAGGACTCGTAAGGATGGAGAATTCTGAGCTTTGCTCGGACTCCATCGGTTGTTGAGCCCTCGTCCGTGGTCAGGCATGCTTTAGAGTGTGTCCAACGAGAAGGAGTTATTATCTCATTTGACGGAGGAGGAAACAAACTCAGAGGTATTAAACAAATCGCTCCAGCTCACCACAGTAACGACCCCTTTCTTCATCTGCTTTTTGTTTTCGTTTGTTTTAATAAGACTGTTTTGAACCCACCTAGTTCCTGGCCTTCTTCTCTCTTTATTTGCCCTCTCTCCCCGGGTGATCTTGCTCATGACATGGTTTTAAAACCCATCTGCACACGATGCCTCCCAAGTTTAGATCTCCACCCCTCACCCTCCTCTGGGCTCCAGACTGCCAACTGGGTATCTTCACTTGGGTAGCTCGGAGGCACCTCAAACCCAACATGTTCAGGGGTGGACTCTTGCTTCTCTTCCTGGTCACCCAGGACTATATCCCTTAATCTCTCCCAATCTTCCCCTTCACAGGAAATGACATCATCCTCCAGCCAGTTACTCAAGGCAGAAACCCAGGAAACATTCTAGATTCCTCCCTTACCTACACCTTCACCTTCAACCCATGAACGGGTCCTGTTGATTCTGGTTCCAAAATATGTCTTGAATGCATCCGCTTCTTCCCAACCATTTTCCATCTCCAAGTCACCCTCACCTGCAGGGACTTCTACAATAGTCTTCATGCTAATGTTTCTACCTCTTTTTTTTTCTTTTTTTTTGGGAACAGGGTCTCGCTGTGTCACCCAGGCTGAAGTACAGTGGCTCCATCTCGCTTACTGCAACCTCCACCTTGCGGGTTCAAGCGATTCTCTTGCCTCAGCCTCCTGAGTAGCTGGGACTACAGGTGTGGGCCATCACACCTGGCTAATTATTTGTCTTTTTGGTAGAGACAGGTTTTCACCATGTTGGCCAGCCTGGTCTCGAACTCTTGACCTCAAATGATCCTTCTGCCTCAGCCTCCCAAAGTGCCGGGATTACAGGCCTGAGCCACTGCACCCAGCCTCCTACCTCTCTTATTTATTCATTTAACAAATCATTAATGAGCACATGCTGCTTACCAAGAACTATCCTGGACACTGTGGAAACAGCAGATGCAAGATTGCCCTCTAGCCTCTCCCTGTCTATTCTCCAAACAATGGGCTCGTTACTGCTCTGTGTGTCTGTGTTTGCGTGTTTTAATTATGCAGTTTCTCGCTTAACACCTATATGCTGACTTTTAACTCTTCACTGTGGCCTAAAGTGCCTGTGTAACCTGGTATTTCCAGCAGCTTCTCCCACCAAGCCTCTCCTCTTCTCCATCCATGTTCACTAGATTTTAACCACACTGCCTTCCTTTCATCCTTCTGATTCCGCAGCTAGGCCACATTCCTTGCCAGCCACCTGAGGGCCTTTGCTCATGCTGTTCCTTTGGCCTGGAGTGCCCTTTCCCCTCACTCTGTGTGCTGCTGAGTCCTCCTTCAGGTCTTGGTTTTTTGTTTTGTTTTGTTTTGAGACAGAGTCTCACTCTGTCACTCAGGCTGGAGTGCAATGGCACGATCTCGGCTCACTGCAACTTCTGCCTTCCGGGTTCAAGCAGTTCTCCTGCCTTGGCCTCCTGAGTAGCTGGGACTACAGGTGCATGCCACCACACCCAGCTAATGTTTTTTTTTTTTTTGGTATTTTTAGTAGAGACAGCGTTTCACCATGTTGGCCAGGCTGGTCTTGAACTCTTGACCTCAGGTGATCCACCCACCTCAGCTTCCCAAAGTGCTGGGATTACAGGCGTGGGCCAGCGCACCCAGCCCAGGTCTTGGTTTAAATGACACCTTCTCTAAACACCACCCTATTTCTTCTCTTTGTACGCTATCTATTCCTCCACAGCCCTTATCTATTACAATAGAAGGTAAACACCTTTAGGGCAGGAAACAGGTGTATGTAATTCACCAATCTGTCCTCAGCACCCAGGTGTGCTTGTTGAATAAAGGAACTTGGAACTAAGGCTGTCTCTTCCCACTATAGCCCTTCTGAGAGCTGAAGGGAGTGGCTGCTCTTCTGAGGTTTCTTTTCTTCTGGGTGAACACCCCATGCAGTAGCCTGGCCTATGCAGCACTGCTCAAACTCTGTTCTGTTTGAAATGTTGTTATCTCGTAAAGGTTCCATGGTGAATGAAGTTTACAGCGTCACAGTATCCAGCATGGCGTAAAGGCCCTGAGAAGTCCTGCTGTAAGGAGCCCATTTAGCTGGGTTCAACCCAGACATTCCCAGCCTTGTTTATCTAACTACTGGGATACAATTTAATGGGAAACTAGACAAGCCCTCAGCTCAGGAGCTGTGGCCATTCTGTCCAGGAATTGCTAGAGAGTCAGCCTGGAGGCTGGGCGCAGTGGCTCAGGCCTGTAATCCCAGCACTGTGGGAGGCGGAGGCAGACAGATCACGAGGTCAGGAGTTGGAGACCAGCTTGGCCAATATGGTGAAACCCCATCTCTACTAAAAAATACAAAACTTAGCTGGGTGTGGTGGCTTGCACTTGTAATCCCAGCTACTTGGGAGGCTGAGGCTGGAGAATCATTTGAACCAGGGAGGGTGGAGGTTGCAGTGAGCTGAGATCCCGCCACTGCACTCCAGCCTGGGCGACATAGCGAGGCTCCATCTCAAAAAAAAAAAAAAAAAAAAGGAGAGTCAGCCTGGAGTGGCAATGAAGGCTGGGCCTTGGGTTAGACACGGTCCTGGGCTGAATGTGGCTCTCCATGCCCTAGTGATGATGACTGTGCTGGTGCCTGTGGTCAGCTGGATAAAGCCCCCAAAGATGTTCATGTTTGAATCCCCGGGACCTGGGAATGATACTTAGTATGGCAAGAGGGATTTTGCAGGTGTGACTACATGAAGAAGTTTGAAATCATCATGGATTAGCCTGCAGGAGCTGGATGTGCCCAGTGTAATCACACTGTCCTTATAAGAGGGATGCGGAGGGTCAGGGTCATAGGAGAAGGTCCTCACCAACCTGATGTACTTTGAACATGGAAGAAGGGGCCTCAGCCAAGGAATATGGCAGCCCCTAGAGACTAAAAGAGGCAAGAAAACAAAGGCTCCCCTTACAGCCTCCAGAAGAACCAGGCTTGCTGATACCTTGACCTTAGCCCTGTGAAACTGTTTCAGACTTTCGACCTCCAGACCTTCAGAGAATCAATGTGAATTGTTTCAAGCCACTCACTCCTGCCATGGGAAGTGAAGACAGCACCTCACAGGGACTCATGATATCTTGGTTCTAAAGTTTGTCTTTTCTTTTATTCTCTTCAACAGCCATGACCAATCGTCTGTGTTCTTCTCTCTGTGCCTAACATTGTCATCTCCCATATGCACCACTGGCCCACCTTTGAGAAAGAATTCAAACTTCACTTCCTGACCAGGCTGGTCTCGAACTCCTGACCTCAAACCCCACTTTCTTCATGAGGCTTGCTATGACCCCACCACACCCACCAGGTAAAAGTAGAAACCCACAGTACTCAAAGTGGGGAACCCTTCCCACCAGTGCCACATTCAAGCCTCATTCCCCACCAAACCGAACATCCAGGGAGGTTTGTGGATGATGTAAATGGAAGGTGTAGAAGATGAAGGCCAGGGTGGAAAAGGCTCTGCCCTCTGGGCCTCCAGTGAATTAGGCCTGTGCTCTGTCCGACCTGGAGAGTGTCCTCATCTGTGCCCTCACCTTGGGTCCACCTTGTGAAGCCAACACACCACTTTGCCCCCTGGACCATTTCCCCTGGATGTCTCACAAGCCCTTCAGGCCTACCACATTCCAAACTGACATCAGCATATACCAAACACGTGCCCCTCCTCATTCCCTGGCTCCTGAGGGCATCACCACCTGCACCTACCCCAGCCCAGGACTCTGACATGATTCAAGCCTCTTCCTTCTCCTTCACCTCACATTCTCTGTTCTTTACAAAGTCCCATTATTTCTGCCTCGGACACATCTCTCAAATCCATCTTCTTTTCTTTTTCTTTTTTTTTTTTTTTTTTTTGAGACAGAGTCTCGCTCTGTCACCCAGGCTGGAGTGCAGTGGCGCGATCTCGGCTCACTGCAAGCTCCGCCTCCCGGGTTCACGCCATTCTCCTGCCTCAGCCTCTCCGAGTAGCTGGGACTACAGGCGCCCGCCACCACGCCCGGCTAATTTTTTGTATTTTTAGTAGAGATGGGGTCTCACCGTGGTCTCGATCTCCTGACCTCGTGATCCGCCCGCCTCGGCCTCCCAAAGTGCTGGGATTACAAGCGTGAGCCACCGCGCCCGGCCTCCATCTTCTTTTCTGTGTCTCCACTACCTGTGCTGCAGGCCAGACCACCATCACCTCTCACTGGACCCTGCTACGGCCACCTCCCTGATCTTTCTGCCCCTGGGCTCGCTCCATGCAGCCCCTTCTCCACACAGCAGCAGCCGGGGCAGTTTCTGGAGCCCACGGCTGAATGCGTTGTTCTCCTTGCTCAGGCAGAGAAGAGGACAGATGAGGTTTTGGTCTCCTGTGTGTAGCCAGAGGGACTGCCTTGCCCTTTGCCATCTCCAGTAGTTCCTGAGACCACAGCTGCTGATGGCAAATGCCCCCAGCCCCAGCCATGCCCCAGCCTCCTGCATTGAGAGACCCAGCTCCACCCAGAGGGCAGCTGCAGCCTCCTTCATCCACCGCCGCTGCTGTGACCCAGAGGGACCTTGTCCTGGAAGGCCAGTGGAGCCCTTCTGAGGCCTTCACAGGCCCAATGTCCACCCTGGTCATGACACGTATAATAACACAGCTCTTGCATTAAATACTATTTACTGCAGCAGAAGTTTTTTTTTTAAGTTCATTATAATTTTGAATTTTGTGAAGAGTAAATTATTCATTTTGTTTTTTAACCTGAATTTATTCATTATACCTAAGTAAGAATTGATCTGGGCTATGCTTGGCTAGTTGGTATAATACCACGTCTGTAGACATTTAATTAAACATGTATTAATTTTAATGTTGTTGTTTTCTGCTCACATTTTAGCATCAATATTTTTTTAAATCAGGGATTGAATATTTGTGTAAGTTCTTGAAAAATTTATGGGCCCAAAGCCATGAAGCTATAAAAGGTCCCTGGATCTCTGCAAAGAGGCCAGGCCTCCCAAAGAACTTAGGGCTGAGTCGCACCAGGGCTGGGTGGCTGTGGGGGGAGAGTGGCAGGCTCCTCACATCCATGGGTATCCAGGCCACACCTGCTGTGTCACAGAGGGCCTAGGGATGAGAAAAAGAGGGAAAGAGGTTTGAGCCTGGGGATCCCTCTCCAGTGGGATCCAGGAAATCCTGAGTACCCAAACCCCCTCTGGTATACTTCTGATGTCCTCTCCTGCCAGCCCTGACACCACCCCCTCTCCCCACCCTTGTGATGCTGGTTCAGACCCAGCTCTCTTGAAGCTTGGCTTCTCTAAGAATTTATGGCTCTGAGCTAAGTGGAGAGAGGTCAGAGCCACTGGCTCTCTCATATCTCAGTCTTATTTTCAATACACCATTTCCCCAGCACTCCAACATCTCAGGGCTTTGGGGAATGAATGGAGGCTATGGGGTCAGAAAAGCCTCGATTCACATGCTGGTTCAATATGAATGAGTTCCATGATTTGGGATAAGTCCCTTCCCCCGTCTGAGCCCCGATTTCCTCATCTGCAAAATGAGGTAAGTAATACCAACTTATGGGTGATAGGATCAAATATGAAACCACTAGCACCATGCTTGGCAGTCTGTGTAGGCACTTGATAAAGAGGAGTTTCCTCCCTCGCAAGTTTTGGCCCACAATCTCATCAGTCATAGCGTTTGACCAACCCTGTCCTGGCTTCCTTTCCTTTTTCAAGAGTCCTTGCTACCAGGGTACCTGGGATGCCTATGCGAGGTACCCATAGGGTACCTATGTGAGAAAGGGCTGGGAGGTCTGTTTGCTTTATAGCTGATGCGTGCCAGGAACAGTGCTGGATGCCTAAGCAGGTAGCATTATCACTCTTCACCTGCCTGACAGATGTGTTGATCTATTTCCAATAGGCTTCGCTCCCTCACTCCTACTGCTAGTACTTCCAGCGTGCCGCCGCTCTGCAGAGGTGCAGAAGGCAGAATGCGGATCCTCTTGGCCAAGTTCCAAGCCACAGTCCCCCATATGCATCAAAATCAAAATTGATTCTAACTAAAAACTACTTCCCCTGACCATTGCATTTGACCCTACCTACTATTTGACTATTTAAGTCCAGGGGGAAGGCATATTTTTTTAAATAGAAAAAAATGTAATCACTTAATTTCAGCACTCATCATGAAAGATTTTGAGTTAGCAAATCAGTGTAATAGATTGCAGCTAATGCATTTTTCTTCCAGAAAGTGGATGGCTGGTATCCAGTTTCCATCCAAACTGCAGTCACCCTGCAAAAGATGGAGGCACAGACTTGGCCCACTCTTCTCTCCACCAAAACTTACTGTGGTGTTCTCACATCCACATCTCAAGACATCCCAGGGTTGAATATACTGCTCAACAAGCAGGGACCAGGGGCTCTAAAGTGCCTCCCAGTCACCACCATCCTGATTGATCATCATCATCACCACCACCGCCATCAGCAGCATCCCCACCATCCATCCATCATCTGTGAGCACCTCCTGTGCATCAGGCAAGACCCAGCCCCATAACGTTGCTATGAGGTTTGTACTGTAATCTCTGTTTTCCGGAGAAGATGATCAAGGCTCAGAGAGAATAAATCATTTCTCCAAAGTTACCGAGCTGGTAAGAAACATGGCTAAGATTCACCACATGGTCACTCTGACTCTAAAGCCCAGGTTTTTCCTACTGTAAGATAATTTCTGGCCGGGCACGGTAGCTCACATCTGTAAACTTTGGGAGGCCGAGGCAGGCGGATCACAAGGTCAGGTGTTTGAGACCAGCCTGACCAACATGGTGAAACCCCATCTCTAATAAAAATACAAAAATTAGCTGGACGTGGTGGCATGCACCTGTAATCCCAGCTACTCAGGAGGCTGAGGCAGGAGAATCGCTTGAACCTGGGAGACAGAGGTTGCAGTGAGCTGAGATTGCACCACTGCACTCCATCATGGGTGACAGAGCGAGACTCTGTCTCAAAAAAAAAAAAAAAAAAAAAAAGATAATTTCTTTTGTTTTTCCTTTTATCATCATGATCTACTTTTTCGTTTGCTTGTCAGCACTTGTCAGTTTCTCCTGTCCAGTGCTGCCTAATTTCTGGCATGCCCTCCAGATTAAGTCTTCTGTTTTCACATACATGTTTTCAACTATAATCTCTGTGATGCACTTGTGGCTCCCCCATAGCACTACTTACTACAATCTGTTTAAATTTATGTCCACTGCTCCCCTCCCATTCCTTCCAGATGTACAGTCTTTGACAGCTGAGACTGTCTATTGGTCACTGCATCCCTGATGTCCAGGGCTTGGCTCATGATTTACTCAAAAGTTTATACGATGAATCGGTGAACAAATGCATGCATAGGTGGATGAAAAGACAGATGCATTGATGGAAGAGTGGAGGGGTGAATAAGACATTAATTGATGATTAAGGATCGCTCTAAAATCTACATTCCTAACCCTCTTCATTTCCCTCCATCCCTATATCTCCAAATGTCTATCAGAAGCTTCTACTTGGCTCCTTTGCTGTCATCCGAAACTAAACCTGTGCAAACCTGAACCCCAACCTAGCTAATTTCTGCTTACCTCTTTTCTGCCAATGGTACAGTACTGTTATTCCTCCCAGTGCCCTCCTGCATGGGTTCTTTGATTGATTCATTCACTCAACGTTTTTAGTTTGTTTTTCTTTTTCTTTTCTTTTTTTGCTATCTGCTATGTGCCAAACACAGTTCTGGGGAATAAAAAAACGAGTAAGTAAGACAGGCAAAATCCTGGGGGATTCCCCCAAAGGATTTTGCAGTCAACAGTGGGTTGGAAAGTGGGATATCAAACAATAAGCAAGTAAAAAATTAACAAGATAATTATAGAGCATAATGAGTGATACATTAAGGAAAGAGGGTGATGAAAGAGAACAGATCTCATACCAGATAAGAAGGCTAAGCAGGGCTGGTTTGAAAACTTATATGAAGCAAGACCTGAAGGACAGAATACACCAGTCAAGTAAAGAGCTGAAAGTAGTGCACTCCAGGCAGAAGAAACAGCAAGTTCAAAGGTCCCTGGGCTGGGAAGTGCCTGATGTGTTTCAGAACCAGAAAGGCAGCTGTATGACTGGAGGGCAGTGAACAGTGGGAGACTACAGGGGAGGAGGTTTTTCATAGACCTGTGCAAGGTTATGCAGGGCCTTGAAGGCCCTGGGAAGGAGTATAGATTTTATTCTAGGAGCAGTGGGAAGCTACTGAAGAGTCTTAAAATGGGAATGACATGATCCCTCTGGCAAGTAGGCAACAAGCTACTCCCCAAAAGCCCCAGGTGCAGATGATTCATAGGTGAGTTATGTCAAGGCAGTAGTAAAGAGATAACTGCAATTCCATTTGCACCGTTACAGAGCACAGAGAATGTAAGCATCCACACGCTTTTTATGAAGTCATCATGGCTAGGCATGGTGGCTCACGCCTGTAATCCCAACACTTTGGAAAGGCAAGGTGGGGGGATCCCGTGAGGCCAAGAGTTTGAGACCAGCCTGGGGAACATGATGAGTCCCTGTCTCTACAAAAAGTAAAAAAAAAAATGCTGGGTGTGATGGTGCATGCCAGTAGTCCCAGCTACTTGGAAGGCTGAGGTGGGAAGATGGCTTGAGTCCAGGAGGTCGAGGCTGCAGTGAGCCATGATTGTGCCACTACAATCCAGGTTAGGTGACAAAGCGAGACCTTGTCTCTAATAAATGAATAAATATGAAGTTATTGTGATACTGTTGGCCATTCTAACAAGGTGCAGCAAAAAGAAATGGGCAGACCAAGCTTATTTATGAAATTAACGCAAAAAATCTTTAACATTTTAGTAAGTAGAATTCTGAAGCACATTGAAAGAACAACACATCACAGCCAAATTGATATTATACCAAAAAGGCAAGAACGATTTAATATTAAAGTGGAAAAGGCATGATCATCTCTAAAAAGACTGAAAGGCACTTGATAAATTCATCAATTCTTGATTTTTAAAACATTTTATTAGTCAAATAACAGTAGATGTACAGTTTCTAAATATTTTATGCCAAAAGTCAACATTATGCTTAATGGTGAGATATTGGAGACACTTCTATTAAAGTCAGAAAAATTATTCTAGAGGTACAGGAGGAACAATTGAATAAGAGAAAGAAATGAGAGGTATAAAAATGCGAAAAGAGGCAAAATTGTCATTACGTGAACAATACATTCAAGATAACCTATGAACTATTAAAACTAGGAAGTTTAGTATAGTTGCTGAATGGAGATCAATACATGCAAAAATTTTTTTTTTTTTTTTTGAGACGGAGTCTTGCTCTGTCCCCCAGGCTGGAGTGCAGTGGCGCGATCTCGGCTCCCTGCAAGCTCCGCCTCCCGGGTTCACGCCATTCTCCTGCCTCAGCCTCTCCGAGTAGCTGGGACTACAGGCGCCCGCCAACACGCCCGGCTAATTTTTTGTATTTTTAGTAGAGACGGGGTTTCACCATGTTAGCCAGGATGGTCTCGATCTCCTGACCTCGTGATCCGCCCGCCTCGGCCTCCCAAAGTGCTGGGATTACAGGCCTGAGCCACCATGCCCGGCCCCATGCAAAAATTTTAATAACCATGTTGTTTATAATTAAAATGATAAATGTAATTTTTTAAATATGTAAAAGAAGTGTTGAGGCTGGGCATGGTGGCAAACGCCTGTAATCCCACAGCTTTGGGAGGCTAAGGCAGGAGGATTGCTTGAGACCAGGAGTTCAAGACCAGCCTGGCCAACATGGCAAGACCCCATCTTTATGAAAATAATAAATTTAAAAAAAAAACAAAAAAAGTAAAATAAAAGAAGCACTGAAAATATATTAACATCACTAGACATCAGGGAAATACAAGTTAAAGCCATAATATGGTTTTAATATTGTGAAAGGATACACAAGATCAATAGACCACTAGCTAGGTTAACAAAGGAAAAAAGAGAGAAGATCCAAATAAGCACAATCAGAAACAACAAAGGTCACATTACAACCAATCCCACAGAAATACAAAAGATCCTCAAAGACTATTATGAACACCTCTCTGCACGCAAACTAGAAAATCTAGAGGGATGAATAAATTCCCGGAAACACACAACCTCACAAGATTGAATCGGGAAGAAATTGAAACCCTGAACAGACCAATATCAAGTCCTAAAATTGAATCAGTCGATAAAGACCTACCACCACCACCAACAAAAAAGCCCTGACTCAGGTGGATTCACAGCTGAATTCTACCAGACCTACAGAAAAGAGCTGGTACTAATTCTACTGAAACTATTCCAAAACATCAAGGAAGAGGAAGACTCCTCCATAACTAATTCTACAAAGCCAACATCACCCTGTTACAAAAACTTGGCAAAGACACGGTGAAAAAAGGAAACTACAGGCCAATATCCCTAATAAACATAGATGCAACCATCTTCAACAAAATACCAGCAAACCAAATCCAGCAGCACATCAAAAAGTGAATTCAGGCCGGGCACAGTGGCTCACACCTGTAATCCCAGCACTTTGGGAGGCCAAGGCAGGCAGATCACCTGAGGTCAGGAGTTCGAGACCAGCCTGGCCAAAATACAAAAATTAGGCATGGTGGAGGGTGCCTATAATCCCAGCTATTCAGGAGGTTGAGGCAGGAGAACCGCCTGAACCCAGGAGGCAGAGGTTTCAGTGAGCCGAGGTTGCACTATTGTACTCCAGGCTGGGCAACAAGAGCAAAACTCCATCTCAAAAAAAAAAAAAAGTTAATTCATCATGATCAAGTAGGCTTTGTCCATGGGATGCAAGATTGGCTCAAATACTCAAATCAACAAATGTAATCCATCAGACAAACAGAATTAAAAACAAAAGCCATATGATCATCTCAATGGACAGCAAAAGCTTTCAATAAAATCCAACATTCCTTCATGAAAAAAACCCTCAACAAACTAGGCACTGAAGGAACATATCTCAAAATAAGGTAATAAGAGCCATCCATGATAAACCCACAGCCAACATCACACTGAACAGGCAAAAGCTGGAAGAACTCCCCCTAAAGAACAAGAACAAGTCAAGCATACCCACTCTCACCACTCCTGTTCAACATAGTACTGGAAATCCTAGCCAGAACAATTAGGCAAGAGAAGGAAATAAAGGGCATCCAAATAGGAAAAGAAGAAATCAAATTCTGTCTTCACTGATGATGTGATTCTATACCTAAAAAACCCTAAAAACTCTACCAAGAGGCTCCTAGACCTGATAAATGACTTTAGTAAAATTTCAGGATACAAAATCAATGTACGAAAGTCAGTAGCATTTATATACACCAATAGTGTTCAAGCTGAGAGCCAAATAAAGAATGCAATCCTATATACAATCATCACACAAAAAGTAAAATAGTTAGAAATACATCTAACCAAGGAGGTAAAAGATCTCTACAAGAAGAACTACAAAACATTGCTGAAATAAATCAGAGATGACAGAGCAATGGAAAATATTCCATGCTCATGAATTGGAAGAATTAACATAATTTAAAATGGCTGCACTTTCCAAAGCAATCTGCAGATTCAATGCTATTTCTATCAAACTACCAACATCACTTTTCCCAGAATTAGAAAAAACTTTTCTAAAATTCATATGGAACCAAAAAAGAGCCCAAATAGCAAAAGCAATCCTAAGCAAAAAGAGCAAAGCTGAATATATCACATTACCCAACTTCAAACTGTATTATAAGGCTACAGTTACCAAAACAGCATGGTATTGGTACAAAAACAGACACATAGACCAATGAAACAGAATAGAGAACTCAAAAGCAAAGCTGCACACCTACCATCATCTGATTTTTGACAAAACTGACAAAAATAAGCAATGAAGAAAGGACTTTCTATTCAATAAATGGTGATGGGATAGTTGGCTAGCCATATGCAGAAGCGTGAAACTGGACCCCTGCCTCTCACCGTGTACAAAAATTAATTCAAGATGGATTAAGGATGTAAATCTAAGATCTCAAACTATAAACATCCTAGAAGAAAACCTAGGAAATACCATTTTGGACATCGGCCTTGGCAAAGAATTTATGACTAAGTCCTCAAAAGCAATTGCAAAAAAAAAAAAAAAAATTGATGAGTAAGACCTAATTAAACTATAGAGCTTCCACACAGCAAAAAAAAATTATCAGCATCATAAACAGACAACCTACAGAATGGGAGAAAATATTTGCAAACTATGCATCTGACAAAGGTCTAATATCCAGAATCTATAAGCAAATTAAACAACTCAACAAGCAAAAAACAAATAACCCCATCAAAAAGTGGGCAAAGGACATGAACAGACACTTCTCAAGATATACAACAAACATATGAAAAAATGCTCAACATCACTAATCGTCAGAGAAACAAATCAAAACCACAATAAGATACCGTCTCAGACCAGTCAGAATGGCTACTATCAAAAAGACAAAAAATAACAGATGCTGGCTAGGCTGTGGAGAAAAAAGAATGCTTATACACTGCTGGTGGGAATGTAAATTAGTTCAGCCACTGTGGAAAGTAGTTTGGAGATTTCTCAAAGAACTAAAAATGGAACTCCCATTTGACCCAGTAATCCCACTACTGTGTATATCTCTAAACGAAACGAAATCATTCTACAAAAAAGAAGCATGCATGTACATGTTCATTGCAGCACTATTCACAACAGCAAAGACATGGAATCAAACTAAGTGTCCATCAATGGTGGACTGGATAGAGAAAGTGTGGTACATATACATCATGGAATACTATGTAGCCATAAAAAAGAATGAAATCAAGCTAGGCGTGGTGGTTCATGCACTTTGGGAGGCTGAGGTGGGGGGCTTGCTTGAGCCCAGGAGTTCCAGACCAGCCTAGGCAACATAGTGAGACTGCTGTCTCTACAAAAAATACAAAAATTAGCCAGGCATGGTGGTGCATGCCTGTGTTCCCAGCTAGTTGGGAGGCTGAGGTAGGAGGATCACTTGAGCCCGGGAGGTCAAGGTTACAGTGAGCCGAGATTGCGCCACTGCACTCCAGCTTGGGCACCAGAGCAAGCTCCGTCTCAAAAAAAAAAAAAAAAATGAAATCATGTATTTTGCAGCAAGATGTATGTTCTTTTTTTTTTTTTTTTTTTTTTTGAGACGGAGTCTCGCTCTGTCGCCCAGGCTAGAGTTCAGTGGCGCGATCTCGGCTCACTGCAGGCTCCGCCCCCCAGGGTTCACGCCATTCTCCTGCCTCAGCCTCCCGCATAGCTGGGACTACAGGCGCCCACCACCTCGCCCGGCTAATTTTTTGTATTTTTAGTAGAGACGGGGTTTCACCTTGTTATCCAGAATGGTCTTGATCTCCTGACCTTGTGATCCGCCCGCCTCGGCCTCCCAAAGTGCTGGGATTACAGGCTTGAGCCACCGCGCCCGGCCTGCAGCAAGATGTATGTTCTACAAGGAACTTAAACAACTCAACTGGAGGGATAGATAGCTGGCTAGCCATACGCAGAAGAATGAAACTAGACCCCTACCATTCACCATATAGAAAAATAAACTCAAGATGGATTAAAGATGTAAATCTAAGACCTCAAACTATGAACTATTATCCTAAGCAGATTAACACAGGAACAGTAAACCAAATTCCAGATGTTCTCACTTGTTAGTGGGAGCTAAACATTGGATACACATGGACATAAAGATAGGAACGATAGGCACTGGGGACTACTAGAGTGGGGAGAGACAGGGAAACAAGGGCTAAAATACTACCTGTTGGGACTCTGCTCACTACCTGGATGATGGGATCATTCATACCCCAAACCTCAGCATAACACAATATACCCATGTAACAAACCTGCACACGTATCCTCTGAATCTGAAATAAAAGTTGAAATTATAAAAATAAAATAAACCATGATATAATGCCACTGCACACATGTTACAATGGCTAAAATAAAAAGTACTGACAGTGTCAAATGCTGATAAGAATGTAGATAAACTGGATATCTCATCCATTGCTAGTGGGAATGTGAAATAATACAGCCAGTCTGGAAATCAGTTTGGCAGTTTCTTAAAAAGTTAAACAGACACTTACCTTATAATCTGGAAATCATACTCTCAAGTATTTATCCTAGAGAATCGAAAATGCGTTCACAAAAAAAAGCTTGTACATAAATGTTTGTAGATGTATAATGCCTTAATATCCCCAAATGGAAACAACCCAAATGTTCTTCCATGGGTAAATATTTAAACAAAACATGGTCTATACAGACAACAGAATACTACACACAACAAAAAGGAACAAACTATGGATACATGCAAAAACTTGGATGGATCTTAAGACATTATACTGAATGAAAAATCCAACCTCAAAAGGCTGCATGCTATATAATTCCACCTATGTAACATTCTCAAATGTAAAATTTTAGAGATAGAGAATAGATCGGTTCTTGCCAGTGGAAATCGGGGTAATCAGCAGAGGGTGTGATTATGAAGTGGTAGCAGGAAGGAATTCCTTTGTAGTGATGAACAGCTGTGTATCTTGATTGTGGTGGTAATGATATAAATCTACAGATGGAATGAAATGTCAGAGAACTGGCTGGGCACAGTGGCTCACGCCTGTAATCCCAGCACTTTGGAAGGCCGAGGCAGGCAGATCACGAGGTCAGGAGTTCGAGACGAGCCTGACCAACATGGTGAAA